>NC_067492.1:39666230-39706071 GCF_947179515.1 Apodemus sylvaticus | reverse complement strand
TCTAAACCATTTTGTGTGTTCGTGTATTCACTCATGAATGGAGAGGTCAAAGGCTGGCATCAGGTGTCTTCCTCAACCCCTTCTCTAAGTTACCGTTTGAGACAATCTCCCGGTGAGCCTGAAGCTCACAGATTCTGCTAGACTGGGTAAGCAACAAGTCCCAAGATCCTCCTGTCTTCACCCCTACAGTACTAGCATTCCAGGCTCATTGCTGCATCTTGTTTTTTAGATGGATGCTGGGGATCCAACCCTGTCCTTTTGTCCTAAGGCAAGCACATTACCAACTGAAAGCCTCCTCCCTAGGCCTCTTCTCCTCCTCCTCCTCCTTCTTCTTCTACTTCTTCTTTTCCTCCTCCTCCTTCTCCTCCTCCTCTTCCTTCTTCTTCTTTCTTCTTCTTCTCCTCCTCCTTCTCCTGCTCCTTCTTTCTTCCTCCTCCTCCTCTTCCTCCTCCTTCTCTTCTTCTTCCTTCCTCCTTCTTTCTTCTTTGCTTCTTCCTTCTTTCTTCTAATGTTTTTTTTTTTGCTTGTTTGCGGCAGAGGTCTTGCCATGCAATCCAGCATGACATGGAACTCACTACATAGTATAGATTGGGCTCGATTCTGTGATCCTCCTGCTTCAGACTCCTACATGCTGGGATTAAAAGTGTAGCACCAGGCCGGGCGGTGGTGGAGCACGCCTGTAATCCCAGCACTCTGGGAGGCAGAGGCAGGTGGATCTCTGAGTTTGAGGCCAGCCAGGGCTACACAGAGAAACCCTGTCTCCAAAAAACCAAATCCAAACAAACAAACAAACAAACAAACAAAAAAGTGTAGCACCATACCCAGTCACACATACAACCATACCGTGCCTTGCCTCCTCAGACAGAAGTTCAAGTCATGCCTTTGGTAAACAACCGCAGGAAATGTAGGTAGTAGAATAGGGAAGAAGAATGGTTAATACAGGATGAGCTGTCACCACTTTGAGGTATTGGAGCTCCGTTGGGCTGGGAAAGTCTGAACCATGATGGTAGTAACCTTGAGGAGAGAGAACTGGGCCTTTCCCCACCAGTTCCCATCAGCTATTGGGTAAGGACTAGGGACAGGGGCACTAACTCCCTAGTGTTTTGACTGTGCCACATGCCTTCAGGACCAGTGCAAATCTGATGTCAGAGAGCAGAAGTGTTGATGGTCAGATGGGCTGCACCTTCAACAAGAAGCCAGGGGTCTTAACAGTTACAGTTTGTATCCAAGAGAGAATCTCAGGGCAAATCCCTTTTCCTTCCAACTTGGGATATGGGACAGAAACACAATTTGCAGACATTTTGATATACCTAACCCTGACACTGGAGTACTAAAGCAACAGAGTAACATGCTAGGATTTGTACCACACCCCCAGTATTAAACATATAAAGGGAAATAGTGTTTGTTTGCTTGTTTTGGGTAGGGGGGGTAATTTCATCTTGGGAATTATGTGTGTGTATATGTTCATCTATATGAACATATCTGGGTGTAGACGTACAGACACATATTTGTATACATGTGTGTGGAGAGCTCTCTCTGAACCTGGAACTCAGTACTCAGATAGACTGTCTGGCCAGCAAGCCCCAGATAGACTCTGTCTCTATCTTCTCCAAACTGGGATTATACATACATGATCTGTGTGCAACTTTCATGTAGGTGCTAGGGATCTGAACTCAATCCTCATGCTTATACAGCAATGACAGTCTGAGCCATTTCCCCTGCTCCTGATTTCTTGCTTTGAGGCTGAGTCTCACGGTATAACCCAGGCTGACCTTTAGCTCACTCTGTAGCCTAACGTGCCTTCAAAGTCTTGATCCTCCTACCTCAGCCTCTGGGGTGCTGGGATTTGCAGCTGTACACCACCATTTCTTTATGGCAGGTGACATGAAATTAGGTGAACTACAACTGTCCCTACTGTAAGATGCCTGCCTTTTGAGGTTTTATATTCTAGGCATGCATGTGGGCACAGCAGCCACAAGGTGGAAGAGGGAACGCCATGCACTCCCCAGTGACCAGAAAAATTCGTGAAATAAAATAGAGTTAGAAAGAACTAGAGCAACTGGAAGCCAAGGAGACTGCTTCATCTGATAGTCAGAAAAGCAAGTGACATTTGAGTCCTATCCTGGAAGATAAAGAGTCCCTTATACACCCGAGGAATCGTTCCTAGGAGAGGAGAAGGTAGGAACAGGGGTTCTGTCTTAGTTTTTCTGTTGCTTTATCAAATCACTTGACTGAGACAAATTAAAGAGGGAAAAATCTCCTTGGGCTCATGGTTTCAGAGGGCTTGTTCTCTTATAGAGGGGAAGACATGATGAGGTACAGCAGCTCAGCCTGTAGGCCAGACCAGAAAGTGGGGAGACAGAACCACTTAACTGCCATTCCCCGTCCTGGGGTATCCTGTCTAGGCTTGGGCTGGGGTACCATTCATATTCAAGGGCAGATTTTTCCCTTTGGCTAATCCTTTCTGTCAACACTCTCACGGACACTCAAGCCTCTGTCTCTGAGGTGACAGGGCATCCTGTCCAGTTAACAATGAAGAGTAAGCACTTCAGGGTCCCAGTTAGGAAACCACCTTGGCAGGCTGCAAGTGTAAATCCATCCAATCAATTAGGAATGGCCATGGATGCAGTTAGGGAAGTGAGCCTCAGACTCACTCAGACCTTACGGTGTGGCCCCATGTGCCCTGAGGAGTTAAGTGCTAACAGGATCGTGTGTTGTTAATTAAGGGCTAGCATAGGAGAATCTTTTAAAGGAGCTTGATTTAAACTTACAGTTTCAAAAGGCCACTTCTAGGAACCTTGTAGACAGTGGGCATGAAGCTGGGGCTGGATGAGACCAGGACTCTGAAGGTTATAAAGGGAACTTACTTGTAAAGTCAGGCCCTTAGAGGGCTGTACCACAGAGCCTACATCTCTGCATCCAGAGGAGCTCATGCTGACCTGAGAGATGGTACCAGCACGATTCTCATCTGCAGCAAATAACCAACCAACCAACCCAGTGCCACACAGCCCCCGGGCTGCCAACAAACATCCATTGCTGGATTTTTTTTTTAATGTTTTTGCTAAATGAGTTTTATATACAAAAAAAATGACTAATTTTATTCACAGTCACTTAACAGCTGGTGGCTGCTAATTGTCATCTGTTACATTGGGCATCAGAATGTGGCATTAGAAAGCCTGTCCATCTGTCCTTAGCTCTGTCAGGATTCCTTATGTTTCCTGTTCACAGTCTACCCCACACACACACACCAGTTTCCCAGAGCCAGCTTATGTCACCTGGCTCTCAAGCAAGGTTTCTTGGAGAAAGGAAGATGGAGGGACAGAGGGGTGTGGTGGGGCATGGCAGGGTGTGGCATAACCAGGGGTGTCTTTTAGGCATAGGTATGTAACCCAAGAAGCTAAATGCTCCGAACTCAGACTCCTGAGTGCTAGGATTATGGGTGTGTCCACTATTGGATTCTTACTCAAGAAGTTTCATTGGCTGAAGAAGTACAAAGTCACATGATTTCAAAGTAAGAGCCTGAGGACATTGTTTCCCATATGGCTGAATCAGCCCAGTACCTCAAAGCCTTTCTATATAGAAATTGTATATATGTATATGTATGTGTATGTGTGTATGTATAAGTGTATATGTGTGGTGAAAGAAAGGCACATACAAATTTCCACCTTCCCTAAGCCTATTCTCACTTGCAAACTGAGAATACACAATATAAATGAGGAACTATGCAGAAAGCTATAGGTCAAGGTGTTAACAGCCTCTGTAGTGGGGCAATTAGATTTAATATTCGTTGTTTGTGTTGAACTGTGTTTGGTAGGATATAGGATGCAGAAACACAGATGGTTTGCCCAGTACATGTGTGTGGTATGAATACATGTATGTATGCATGGTTGCATGTGTGTGTATACACATGTATTTGTGTGGTGTGTGTGTGTGTGTGTGTGTGTGTGTGTGCAGCAGTATGAAGTTGTTGTCAGGTGGCTTCCTTGATTGCTTCTTATTTTATGTATGTAGGCGTGGTCTCTTCCGGAACTGGGAGCTCACACATTTGGCTTTTCTATCTGGCCAGCTTGTCAGCAATCTCCTCTATCTCTAGAGTATAGGGACTACAAGCAGCTGCCACACCTGCCCGACTCTTATACGGGTTCTGGGGATATGAACTCCAGCTCTCAAGCTTGTAAAGTTTAATCCATTAGGCCATATCTCTAGCCACCACCGTTCCCTATTTGGGTGTTGTTTTTGAGGATCTCACTCCTGGCTGGCATGGGAACTGATAACCTTCCACTTCTGCCTCCCCATCAAGAGAATCGCAGGTGCTCCACCTTGCCCATCATGCACTTTTACAATCAGAAATAAAAACAACAGATTTCCAGGTAAGACGGAAAACCAGAAACTGCCTCTGTATGACCTGGGTGAGGAAAAGAGGAAGAGAGAGACAAACCAGACTTTGTGGCAAACAGAGAACAGGGAAGCCTAGGGAAAGTCACAGAAGCCATGGAGCTCAGCTGGGAAGGTCGAGGAGAAAGCGTGCCGCCAAGCCAAATAGCGCTGCAGCCACAAGGGGTGGGACAGGTGAAGAGAGCCTGAAAACCTTACCCTGAGGACAAGCCCGCTGCTCCCAGAGGGTTGTGGGGGAGGGGGTGGGGGTGGGGCTCAAACTCAATCGCAGGTTTTGAGGTAGTGAGTCCTCTATATAGATATCCTGTACTCACCCTTCGTAGTGCCTATTCTTGGTTGTCAACTTGATTATATCTAGACTTGACTAAAACCTACGCAGTTGGGAAGACCCTTCCTAAATCAGGCCATTTCTGGTGGCAGCCTAGCTAAAGGACATGGAAAAAGCAAGTTTCTGCTCGCTGCCCGCTTGCCTTCGCTGTCCCTGGCAAGTTCATTGACTGGTATGAGAGCGCTCTTTGGGATTCTGGTGTATATTAAAGAACTCTGAGACACTCGGCCTCATGGACTGAACCACTGCTGGATTCTTAGGCTATCCATCGGGAAAAGGCTATTGTTGGACTAGCTGGACCACAGCCTATAAGCCACCCTAACAATTGGATGGATAGAAGATAGATAGATAGAAGATAGATAAATAGAGAGAGAGAGAGAAATATAGCTAATAGATAGATAGATAGACAGACAGACAGATATTCATTCTGTCAGTTCTGTTCCTCTAGAAAGCCTAAGTATACCCTTTACGTCTTGGCAGGCAATGTCCAGGTGCTTTCTAGAGAGAGGAGCTTTCCACCTGTGAGTCTAAGAACAGAACCACAAATCACAAAACGTCAGTTTAACCTGCCAACGTGTGAGAGACAGCCCCGAGAGGCAGTTATGAAGAACCAGAGGGATGGATACACACAGGAAACCCACAAGCAAAGGTAGCTCTGTCTCCATAGACCAGGACACACACTTCATCTGAGAATAACCCAAGAGCTGGGCTCCGAGCCTGAGGGCTGCATGTGGACCAATCTCAGGAGGCACCGCTATGTGTTCACTGCTCACGAACCCGGGACTCCGAAACTCTGGCAGAGTGCTTGACACCCAAAGCTATGTCCCTCCGTGAAGGACATCTGGGATTTGGAAGCACCAAGGCAAAGTCCTCCACTCACAGAAACCCGATGTGGAGCTGCCGGCCATACTCCCACAGCACTTGAGAGACACATCACCATGACCACTGCCACCACTATACCCACCACCACCACCATCGGATAGAATATCAGCCACCAAGTCTGCAGGCACCGTGGAGAAGGGTGCCCAGCCCACAGACTACAAAGGTAAGTGTGACTTGCAGAGGCACAGGGCTGCAAATGTATGCTCAGTTCAGGCCATCCTGGGACATGTGTCCTCATAGTCTCCCCTCCAGCACACCACAGGGAAGGCAAGACTTCACAAACCCACCTGACCAGACCCCATGTGTCGAACTGACAGTCTCCGAACTC
Organism: Apodemus sylvaticus; assembly: GCF_947179515.1. Taxonomy (NCBI): domain Eukaryota; kingdom Metazoa; phylum Chordata; class Mammalia; order Rodentia; family Muridae; genus Apodemus; species Apodemus sylvaticus. The sequence continues at coordinate 39,700,138 of NC_067492.1, read as the reverse complement.
TGAGAACCCAGAAACAAGCCGTTCACACACACACACACACACACACACACCAATTTTTATCTTTCTCTGGACACTTTTTTTGATGATTTTTTTATTTGCTACAGTATTTATTCTGTATTGCATTGAAAAGCAAACTATGACCAGGAGACGGTGGCACATGCCTTTAATCCCAGCACTTGGGAGGCAGAGGCAGGCAGATTTCTGAGTTCAAGGCCAGCCTGGTCTACAGAGTGAGTTCCAGGACAGCCAGGACTACACAGAGAAACCCTGTCTCAAAAAAAACAACAACAATAAAAAACAAACAAACAAAAGAAAAGCGAACTATGGCTTGTCTTTCTTCTCTTCATGCAGTCTGACAACTTTACACAATTTTGGTTGTTGGGAAATATTTTTTTTCTTTTTCCATTTCCTCCCCCCAACTCCCTCTGAACTTCCTATCTTAATTTCTGCTGTGCTTTTAGCATATGACTTTGTCATATTCGTTTTCACTTAATTTCTTATGCTTTTACTTTTATTCCCCTTCTTCTATTTTCTAGTTGTTTTTGTTGGTTTTTTTTTGTTTGTTTTGTTCTTGTGTCTTTCCCAGTTCCTGTCGCCTTGTTCTTGTCTCTCCACAGCATTTCTCCTCATCTCTCTCTCTCTCCATTTCCCTTATTTAACCCCACCCCCCTGCTCCCCTCCCCTGACCGCATCCTTCATCTCGCAAATGTAGAAATGTATTTCTACATTTGCCTTAAAAGCTTTGCCTTTACCCTACATAAAATGTGCATATTAGGTAAGATTCCTAACCGACAGCAACAGAATCTCTCTGTGGTCGGATTTCAGAAAAGCCTACACTGAGAGGCTGGGGAGTGTGTAAAGGGCCTGGCTTGGAGGCCGGGATTAATTGTTACTTCTGGCACTGCTAATGGGAAAAATACCTCCACTCCTCTTCAGCCTTTACTACATTCTGCTCAAAATTCAAATTCTAATCATTACGGACGCTCTGAGAGAGAGAGAGAGAGAGAGAGAGAGAGAGAGAGAGAGAGAGAGGGAGAGAGAGATACTGGATGATCCAACTATACCACTCATGCATGCATAGCCAAAGAGACCCAAGTCAATACAAAATACAGATGTCTGTGCAGCACTACCCACAATAGCCAAGACAGGGACCCAGGCTAACTGGCCATTAACAGATGAGTGGACCAGGGAAGTGTGGTATGCCCGCAACATGGAGCTGTGCTGGGCCATACGGGATGAAATTATACCGTTTGCAGGAAATGGCTAGAACTGGAGACCTCATGCTGAGCAAAATAAGCCAGATTCAGAGAGACATATTTCTGTCATATGCAGAGTTTAGGGAGTGGGGGAGTAGGGGCACAGAATGTGACATAAAAGTGAAAGGAACCTGTTTAGGAGGAGGAAGCGGGACAGTGGAAGACAAACAGGGGGAAGGAGAGTGGCAAATACGAGCGAAAGGCAGCAAGCATGTGTGAAATGTCGACATAAAACAATTGGCTTGTACGTTGGTAGGAACTGTACCCACACAATTCAAATTCCTAGCACAGAGACCAGAATGCACAGGAAGTCACGTGTCCACCTCAGACATGATCTGTGCAAATGAAGGGAGTAAGGTGTGTCTCACCTAATACTCCCCCAAGGCTTCAACCGATGGAACTGGATGACTCCTCCAAGAAAAATCATGGTATCACAACTGCATAGGAGTGAATGACCACACCAGGAAAGCACAAGAGAAGGAGGAGGCAGCCTGTTCAGGGCCTACACTGGAGATCCAGGCAAGCACTTATGCTAGGCCATAATTAGTGTGCATTGCTTATCTGTTTTGTAATACGAATAACTTTTGAACTTTATATTCCCAAATCAAGGTCCAATTTAATTGAACTTCTAGTTCTAGCACAAGTAGAACAACTCCCATGAGACTGGTCTACTTGCATATGGCAGACAGGGCCTCACAAACTACAAAACAAAATACTTGTGGATGTTTGAAAAATAACTAAAGAGATGATAAGTAGATGGATGGATAGATAGGTGGAGAAATAGGTAGGTGACAAATGATTAGATAGAGATAGATGGCTGGATCGGTAGGAAGGTAGATGGATGGATGGATGGATGGATGGATGGATGGATGGATGGATGACAGGCAGACAGATAAGATAGATGGGTGGTAGGTGGATTGGTGAGTGGGTGGATGGGTGGGTGGATGAATGGCCAGATGATAGATAGATAGATAGATAGATAGATAGACAGATAGATAGACAGACAGATAGATTGATGGATAGATAATAAATAGACAGATGGGTGGATGAATGAATAGACAGATAGATAGATGATAGACAGACAGATGACTATGATAGGTAAATAGATATGTAGATAGGTAGGTAAACAGACATACAAACAGATGATAGACAGATGACTATGATAAAAAGATATGTAGATAGGTAGACAGATGATAGACAGATGACTATGGTAGATAAATAGGTATGTAGATAGGTAGATAGACTAGCAGGAGATGATGTCTGTTTACTGAAGAAAATCCTAAATGTAAAGTAATTGAATTAGCAACACCTGAATTCAAAGGACAACAAATAATTGGTCAGACAGAAGGGAAACATGTCCTATCATTATTGTCAAGTATAAAGAAAGATCCTAATTCATCATCTTTTTTAAGATGAGATTCTAGAGGTCCACAAGGCCAGGGGAGCTCTGAGAGCAACAATCTGGAGGCGCAGGAGGGAACTCGAGCTGCCTTCTCCCCAAGCTCCTCCCTTTCAGCCATAACTTTTTGCCATAACTATTCTGTGAAGCAAATAACTATTCTGTGAAGAAGCCTCAAGGACCACCTCAATGAGAAATTATAACTTCCAAAGGAGCCATTACCTGACTTGTGTGCATAAAATACAAGTAAAATGCTAAATGAAAATCACATGCCTATCTATCTACTGCAAGGTTCATGCATCCTGATTTGCTTAGCCAAAAGTAACATTTTTAAATTATTAGTAAACACATAGAAAGACTCTCAGAGGCCCTGCTGAAGCTTTTACTGACACTGTCCACAAAGGTTAAGTCCTATCAGAGCTGACACCAAGGTTTCCCGCTTTGCTCTAACAGGGAGAGTCTGTATAAACAAGTCATGCCCTTTACAGAAAATATTTACAACTATCCCAGGTTCTCCAACTCTTGAGCCAAACTTAGAGTCAGCAAGGCCACATTCTAAACCCAAAAAGTAGAAAACAGTAGGCAGGGGTAGGGGGCATTGTTTCTAAATATTCTGATTCAGCTTCCCAATATCCCAGAAACTCCATCACCTGAAGAGAAGTTCACAGATACCACACCCTATCCAAAATCTCCTTGCTCATCCTTCTCAGATGGGCCTGTGGCTGCCTACTACTGTAAGCTACCAGGCAATGCTCAAGAACACATCTTGACTTCAAGAGCATGTGCAGCCCTCACAAGAAGCAGGGCAGATTTCCATGCAGTCACTGTCTGGAGGACTAGCTTTTAGCCTGTGAAGGCCCAGGCTAGATGGGTAAATGGACAGCTCAATTTCTTGTGTGGGGAAGACAGAGGTTTGCCTGGATCAGTCTTCTGGAGGTTCCTTAGAGGGCTTAAATATCAGCCCTCATCTATTAGGCACCTTTGCTTTTCTGTCCCACTGCCCTCTCCTACTCTGGTGCCTCCCGGGTCACCTCACAAAGAAACTGACTGTTCTAAAATCCTTGAGTCAAGAGTTGAGACATAGCTATTGTAAGATACTGCCCATGGAACATCTATAGGGTGCGCATGCCTCCTCCCCCAAGGCTCAAGGAATATCTCAGAATAGAAGGCAGAAAGTTGAGAAGAGTCAGAGGTCAGGGAGAACCAGGACAAACCCATCATCTGGACCTGACATTCCCCCCCCCAGACATGTTCAGGAATTCACAGCAGATGTGGTTGCCGCCTGCACAAGACCAAGCCAGCCAACCTAACATTCCTCTGCTAGGAAGAGGCCATCGGCATCAGGAAGGCTGTGTGTAATTCTGTCTAGTTGCCAAGATATAAGAGCAGACATTAATAAGTGTGCACTAAGATGAAATACAAGTTTATTTAAAAAAAAAAAAAAGAGTGGATTATTCTGACAGAAGACTGTGTGTGAAAACCTATAGACTAACCAACAGGAACATTCAGGATCAAAAAGCAAGGCTTCAATTATATGTGCCATTGCAGTAGAAAGAATAAAAAGAAAAAAGTGCTTTAAAAACTAAAATAAGAGAATAATCAAATAAATCTGAAGAAATCAAAAGGCAAGATCAGCTAGAAATGCTGACTCCACCTGTAATCCCAGATGCTCATAAGACCAAGGCAGGAAGACCTCAAGTTCAAGGCCAGCCTGGGCATATGAATGAGACCCTACTTCAAGATATGAGGCAAGAAAAAGAAACATAGCTCAGTGGTAAAGAGTTTGGCCAGCATGTGCAAGGTCATGAGCTCAATCTTCACTATTGCAAAAATAAAAATAAAAACAATTATTCACGGCTTAAAAGCAGAGTTATCACAAGGGAATAAATCTGAAGCCCAATTCTTGAGGACAAAGAATAAAGGTTGAGAGTTCAGTGGTTCAGTGGTTCAGTGGTTAAAAGCACTGAGTGCTTTTCCAGAGGACCCAGGTTCAAGTCCCGGTACCAACATAGCAGCTCACAACTGTCTATGATGCCAGTCCCAGGGGATCTGATGCTCGCTTCACCTCTACAGGTGCCAGGCACACATGTGGTGCACAGACATACATGCAGACAAAACGCCCACATACACAAAAATAAGTAAGCAAAAATTTAAAGCTCATTTATAACGAAAGAAACAGCAATAAAATGAGCCTGCCACAGGGTATTCTAATAAATAAAAGAGGAAAACAGAATATGTTAAAACATTTATTAAATTTCAAAAGATATTATGAAGACAATAATAAAAGAGATCATTCAAGGGACTCTACGACAGCATTTTAATTTCATCTCAGAGACTGTAATGGAACAGGCAATTTCCTAAAACCTTTAATCACAGCTGACCCAAGACAAGGCAAAAGTCCAAACACACTGATGTTAGAACTAATTTAGAAAGTAATCAAGGAGTGAGCCACCTAAAATATAAAAGACTCAGACAGAAACCTGGAGAGGAGCCGTCAAAAGGACCGGCCCGATACCTCTGACCACTGCTTCAGCTGCCCTGTTATTAACAAACAGTCCCGGCTTCTTCTTACAAAGCTGGCGCCAACTTTTCCATCCAAACTTAACATAGATCACGTATTACAAACTAACTCTCACTTATGAATAGTAATGCAGGAGTGTTGAATAAAATATCAGCACTTACATTCTGGCAGCGCGCTAAAAGAATAATATGCCAAGATTTAAGATGCAAAGACCGATCATTAGGGCTCACTACAGCCACATGTCATCTTAGAAAAATAATAGAATCATCTTCAAAGACGCTGGTAACGATGATGGGGGGTAGGGGTGGAAAGAGCACTTGGTCTTAGCTAGGAAAAAAATCTATTAAAATATAAGACAGTAGATGTGACTTTAATATGACTTCTTCAGACATACATAAAGAAAAACTCATCGGCGTGTATACCAGCAAATTACCATGACATTCCCATTGAAATCTGGGATAAAATACAATGCCCACTGCCACCGTGCTATCTAACATTGTTCTAGATACTTAGGAAGCTGAATAAACCTGCTAGTTAAAACTGGGAAGGGGAAGGACAAATAATGGTTATGTGTATCTGATGTGATTGTTCATCTATGAAACTGAAGAAGATCAGCAAAGGACCTCCAGGAAGAAAGAGAATATAATAAAATATTAATATCTCACATATAGAGAACACCTTCCTATTTATAAATATCCTAATTAGAACATGTAAAGAAAAATGACTCACCAATAAGAGTTTTTAAAAAGATAAAATGGGGCTTGAAGATCGGCTCAGCAGGAGAGTATTTGCTCTGCATAGCAGCCTTGGTTTCAAGTCCCAGAACCTCATAAAAAACAAAACTAGAAAATAGAAAAAGATAAACCTTTAAAGGTGTTGTATCTACAAAAAGATAATTTGAGAATATTAAGGCCCAGCAGAGGAAAGAGCGGGAAAGCTCAAATGAACCTGCGGTTAGAAGATGGGTTAAGCATTGTAACAACGCCATTTTGTTTTAGGTCAACACAGTCCTTGATCTCATATAGTTTCATTAAAATGTTAATGGAATATTCCTTGAATGAGCGAAGCTCCTTCTAGGAAAATATGATGGAAGAATAATTAAAAGTAATTTGGTTCAGGTGCACAGAACGGACAGGAAGGAAGAGAGAGGCTAGAAGTGAATCGAGATACCTGCGAAAACATACAGGGTGAGCAGCAGCGGTTGAGGTGGTGGAGAGGAGGCATGCTCAAGGAGAAACAGCTGGCGAGGCATCTGGAAATGAATACCCTGGGTCCTCCTAATGCCCTTCTTACCCATCCTGCACCCCCAAGTAAATGCTGAGTCAATGGGACATATAATCTGACCAGGGGTTTAAGTAGTGGAAATACTGTAAGGAAATTCACAAGCAAAACATTTTAGACATCCAAGGAGGAAGAAAAGGAGGTGACAGAATAGAAGGTTGACCAAAAATTAAGAGTGCATCAAAAGCCCAGTAGAACCTGCGACTCTATAAACTAACTAGAGCCTATGTTTACAAGAGTTAGAAGAGAGGTTTCCTGTGTAGTTGGATAATGCTTCTTCTAGAAGCCACAGGTTTGTTTGTAAGAAAATCCAGTGTCAAATGATGGATACCTCTCCATGCATTCTTGAAACCTCAATGGCTCCTCAAAACAATACAGACTGTTTTCACTGCTCTTCTTTGCCATGAAGAACTAGACGGTATAAGAACCAAGATCTATTGCTGAAGGAACCATGTGGATTAGATATGGGGACATAGGAATGTAACAGGAACTGACCAGGAAACGTCCTCCAAAATGTCGTCCTTGCCTCCTTGCTGGCTAGCATCCATCGTGCCAGGAAGGTCACAGCCCCAATGGAGAACCCACTACTGAAGATGTACTGAATGGACATGGAGTGAAGTTACCGCCTAAGATTTACATTTAAACACAGACTGGTGCTGCTCCCCCGTTGGGTGGCTGCTTCTTTTGGGTGTGCACAGTGGTGAATCAGAGACGCACAGTAGCTGAGTGCTCAGTCTTACGTGAGACTTTTGTACCACCCCCTCCAAGACCCAAGGGACATCACAGAAGTGCTGGGGGGGGGGCGGGCGGGGTGCAGGGGCGCAGATAAATATAAGATCAAGGTACTTGGGAATAGTGCTGTAAAATACTGTCTTCTGGCTCTGGCATGGCCATTGTGGTCATGAGGGAGGGCCCAGAAGCTAAGGCTTCATACAAGACCTGCATGGAAAAATATGACGTGGAAGGAGGATGCAGATTAGTTGGGGAGAAGATGCTAGCAGAGATGGGAGGGGGGATAAGGGAGGCCAACGGGGGTGAACTTGATCATAATACACAATATACATGTGTGAAATTATCAAAGAGAAAACAATGTTTTCAATTTGGTGCTACAAAACTGTGCAATGCTCACATTTTATTATTATAAAATAAAAAAAAAATCTGGAAAAGGGTAACTATGATACATACACCAAAATCTTGCCTAATACAAAATGTTCTTGTAAGTTAGTTAATGAGAAAAGTTCAATTACACCCACACAACACACACAATAAATAAGTGGGCATGAAATACATAAGACGGCTCACAGGGTGAGTTATTTATAGCGTGTGCGTATGTATCTTTAAAAATACCCAGAACATGACTCATAATTATGAAAACTTAATTGAACCACTTAAGATACAGCATGATGCTCGGTGTGGTGGCACATACCCAGCACTCTGGAGGCTGAGGAGGGAGGATCGTAAGTTCAAAGCCAGCCTGAGCAGCACAGTGAAAATGTCTTTTCAAAAACGAGCATCCGCTTGTCACGCAAGTGTGGACCAGAGTTGAGATCTACAGGTGGACACAGTAGTCCTCCTGTGATCCTGGTACTTGGGAGGCAAACACAAGGGATTTCCCCAGAGCAAGCTGGATAGCTGGACTGGCTGGAATGGTGAGCCATGGGTTCAAGCAAGAGACCCTGTCTCAGTATGTTAGGGAGAGCATATATAACTGAGGAAGATATCTACCTCAGGCCTCTATACACACACAAAAATATGCATATACATTCATGTATACCACACACAATAATAAGTCATGTATTCATTCTTTAGAAATTAGACAGTACATATTTTGATCATATCTTTCCCCTCCCTCAACTCCTCCCAGGCCCCCTTCAACCCACCAAACTTTGTGTTCACTCTCTTTCAAAAGAAAATACACAAAAAGCAAAAATCAGAACAACCAACAACAAAATCCCACAACAATCCACTTAGACAAAAAAACTATAATAAAACAAAAAAGTACATACATACACACACACCCTCATACACACACATACATACATACATACATACACATATACACACACCCTCATATACACACATACGCGTGTATACACACACATACACACATACATACACACACACACACACTGCCGTCTTTATGCATTCCCCAATCCTAGGCATGGGGTCACCTGCAGTGTGGTTAATATTCCCATGTTGCTCCTTTGGAGAAAACTGATTTTCCTTTTCCCCACAGCTATCAATTGCAGCAGCTTCATGTCAACCTGTGCAGATCTTTTATATACATCCATATTCTCTGAGTTCACATGTGCATCAGTCCTGTAATAAGTAATGTTTTAAACACAAAAATATTTTAACCTCTTATTGCTAGGAACTCCCATGCTCATATACTACCAATAGGTATATAGCTTAATACAAATCAAATATAGTCTTCCAAAAATTTACACATATGTAACGTAGACCAAGCCAAGTTTTCATTCTAGAACCATGCCCAAAACTGTCACTGTGGGTTTTCTTCACATGTGCTCAAAGATAAACCTACAGCTGAGCTTGGAGATCTAAGCACAACTCAAGACGATGACAAAAATTAGTCTCCTTGAGCAAACAGAAAGGGAGTGAAGAACACAGCTCCATCTACAACAGCTCCAAAGAGTAAGATCCTTAAAATGGATGGAACCAGGTGAAAGTCGCATGCTGAAAAGGAGATATGGACACAGACCAACCAAAGGACATCTGCACTCGGGAAGCAGGAGACCCACCGTGTCCTTCAAGTACCAGTGCTGCCCAAGCCAACTCACACCCCTAAAGATGCCTATGCCACCCCAGCCACCCTGCACCTCTAACGGCATCCTCCGCAACACCCTCCAGGGTGATTGAACATAAACAGAAAAGCCAATCCTAAAAACCATACAAAATCTCAAAGGGTCCCAAACAGCCAATCAGTCTCAGAAAAACAGAGCACAGTTCATGCTTCCTAATATTAAAAAAAAAAATTATAGAACAATGGTAATCAAACCAGCATAAGGAGGATAAAGAAGAATGGCAATCTCTCCAGTTTGCATACAAAATGAAACAATTTTTAAAAAGAAAGAAATACCAGAGGATAGAAATTTTAAGAAAGAAAAAAAAAAGCTTGGTCAAGTCAGGCAGGGAGCAAAAAGAATAGAACATTCAGGAGACAGAGGCAGGGGGATCACAAGTTTGCAGCCAGCCTGGGCTATGTAGTAGGTCTGAGGCCAATATAGGTTGCTATGAATGAATGAATGACTGAATGAATGAATGAATGAATGAATGAACAGTACATTTTTAAAGAAATAGGCAAGTGGAGTAAAACAGAAATAAAGTGGAGGTATACCTCAATGGTTGAGCATTTGTCTAGCACTCCCAAACCCGAGTTCAATCTACAGCACCATAAACAAACAAACAAACAAACAAACAAACAAATGGACAACATTTATTTGCAATACAATAGTTACACGCATCTCTGGAGCTGAAGGTGAAGAATCCAGGGTTCAAGGACAGCCAGGGTCATACACTGAGTTCAAGAACAGCTTGAGTGACATAGTGAGACACTGTCCCTAAAGAAAGGAAGAAAAGAAGGGAAGCATGCAGGGAGGGAGAGGAAGAGAGAGACAGGAAGTGAGGGAGGAAGGAGGAAGGGAAGAGGGAGAAAGGGAAAGAGGAGGGAGGGAAGGAAGAAAAGAAGGAAAGGAGGAAGGGAAGAGGGAGGGAGGAAGGAGGGAGAGAGGGAAGGCAGGGAAGGGAGGAAAGGGAAGGATGGAGAGAAGGAAGGAAGGAAGGAAGGAAGGACAGAAGGAAGGAAGGAAGGAAGGAAGGAAGGAAGGAAGGAAGGAAGGAAGGAAGGACGAAAGCATTCACTGTGGGAAGCAGTGTTTCTAACAATTGGAGTGAAACCTGGATATCGACACACAGAAGCAGTGAAGTTGAGCCCACTATACGCCAGGCTCCCAAATGTACCCAAAATGGATCAACGGCCTAACTGTAAGAACTAAACTATCAAACTTTCAGAAGAAAACCAAAGAAACACTTTATGATGCTAGATTTGCCAAGAATGTCCTGGATCAAACATCAGAATATCAAAAACAACAAAGGCCAACAACGAGCAAACCAAATAAACTATACTACAATAAACTTGATTGCATCAAATGATAAAACCAGCAAGGATATAAGAAACATCTGCCCACTCCGATGCCTGACAGAAGGCTAACTCCAGGAACATGTCAGCTCCTCTTATACCTCAGTAACACAAAAAACAACACATAAGGTTGGGGGTGGGGGGTGGTGGTATGGTACTTGGCCAGCATGCACAAGGCTCTGAGTTCTACTCCCAGCATCTGAGAAAAATGGGCATGGGACTTAGATAATTCACAGAAGATGGTATATAAATGTCCAACAAGCCTATGACAAGTCATTCTTAGGATACAAACCAAAAGCCTTAACCCCATATTAAGGATAAGCAATATTAATGATAATATTAAGTATTGGCAAGAATGTGAAGAAATTAAGGACTAAAAAGAGCTGCTCTTTCAGAGGTCTGGATTAGGTTCCCAGCACTCAAGATCCAGAGAATCTGCTGACCTCTTCTGTACTCTGGGTACTGTGCTCACATACACAACCCTCATAGCCTTAAGATGCAAGTGACTCAGTGCCTAGCAGTGTATGAATGGACAAAGGGTGCCATATATGGCATACAGAATATTACTCAGCTCTAAAAGGGAAAGAAATAGACATGTGTTGCAATACAAATGAACTTTGGGGACATTCTCCTCGGTGAAATAAGCCATAATAAAAAACAAATGATCATAACTGTACCATTTCACTTTGAGACTATCTGGAGCCCCAAAGAGTTTCAAAGATTCCTTTCCTAGGTCCAGCAAAAATGTTGCTGTCATCAGCATGTCGCCATCCCATCCTGGATAACTTCCTAAGTGTACAGCACTTTCTCCCGCCCTCCCTGCAGCCCTGTCAGGTTACGGAGTATTTCTTACAGGAAACTGAAGCTCAGAAAAGTTAAGTAACTTGCCCAGCATCAATAATTGACAGAGTTTAGACCTTGGCCCACATCCACAGCTCCAAAGCTTAATGCAGTCAGGAAGTCTCCCTATCGCATGTCTGCATCCTAGGGGCTGAACTGTGGGCATGTGGAGGAAGGGCAGGGAAAAACAGGTGGGAAATATCTGTTGCTTTTGTTTTGCGGGAACTTCCACTGTGGAGCATCCACTGCACCTGAGCGCTGCCCATGCGTGTGTGGTTTCAGGTGAATTAAATCAGACACGTGTGGCAGCCCCGGGGAACTCATTGAAGGTCTTATTGTATTAGTCATTTTCCCTGTCATCTTGAATTAGTGTCATATTAGCCTAATGCAAGACTAACATGATATAGAAATGTTAGCATATTACAGAACACTCAGTGTGTCAAGTAAGAACTTTATCACATTACTCTGATGTTTCAGAGAAGGTGGGGATGGAACGGAATGTGAGGGTGCCAATAGAAGACAGTGAATACCAAGTCCAAGAGGAACCCCCAGGATGGCGCTGGCATTGGAGAAGAGAGAGACTTATGAGGCAACCTGGTTCCGAGATATCTGATCTACTAAACATTAAGGGACAAGCTGACGCAGCTTTTGAAACAGTCCCAAAGAGGACTGTCATTTCCATGAGGATATCCTTTCCCCCAGAGCACCTACAAACAGCATATCTGAAGGGAACCCAGGACAAAGGAAATCTCATCTTTGACCCAAAATGGCTAGCTCTTTAGTTCTTGTATGGCACTGCAGCCTTGGTTGGTGGATTGCATCTCTTGCTGAGTCAATGACTGGGGTGCTTATCTTGGGCGTATTTATAGCCCTAGAGGTTCCATTGTGGCCTTTCTGGGATTATCAAAGCCATGGATTTGTACATAAAGTTATATGCACACAAATGATGGGGTTTTTTTTTCCTTGGAAAATTTCCTTAGATTCTTACAAGTCATTAAAAGCAGAACAGGGAGTCAGGCATCCTGCACATTAAATAATCTCAACACCCAAGAAACTGAGGCAGGAGAATCATGGGTTTGAGGCTAGCCTAGGCTACATGAGACATTGTCTCATAAACAAAACTTTATCAAGTTTTATCAAGGAAATATCAAGCTCAAGCAAGATAAGAGACAGCTGAGACCCTGAGCCCTGTCCCCAACCCTGCCATTGGCTTGTTGAGTGACCTCAGTCACAACTGCCTTATGTGTGGATTGCATGATCGTGTTGTCAACTTCATGACCTTTTGGTAAGGGTCAATGCAACTGTATTTGGAAAGAACTTCAAGAAAGATTAAAAATCCTTTTAAAAAAACTCAGTTATCAATTCTTCTTTGAAAAATTATTATAATCTTCCAAAGGGAGCAGCCCAGTTGTGTACCTGCACACTCTGCACTGATTCAGGATCCCCATGTTCCACCATTCCATCCTCTCAGAAAGGAATCCCATTGCTGTATGGGCTTTCTTCTCTCTTACAGCAGTGAGCCCTTGGCTTCCTACACCTCTGATAACATAGTAATTTCAATGAACCAGATCCCAGTGGAGTAACCCAGACTGTGATCCCAAAACATTATGGGCTACTTAAGCCAAAGAGAGCAAGCCAGTGTCCAAGATACCACTCTCAAGCCAGCAAGAGGGTCTGAAGAAAGACTGAACAGCTTCACTATAAATGTGCCTTTCCCCTTAATTAAAAATCTATTAGCAAATTTCCTGATAGGCTGATGGTATTTACAAATATAAACTAATAGCTATTTATTTGGATGTTTATACCAAGGCTCAAAACGAGTTTTTCCTTGTAGTGTGATAATTGTTCAGATGGCTTCCTGCTGATTTAATTACTTCAATTAACAAGGATTCTGCAAGAGTTTCCCTTGGCTTTGGTTTTTCTGTGCTGTTATCACTGGGGTCTCATTGATTGTAGCTTGAGGGCCAAGCTGTATCTGCACCACTCACTCTCAACCAGCACTGAGAGAGATGCAGTCGGTGAAGAGAGGAAGAACACAGAAACCAAGCTGTGTGCCTTCCTCAGCAGAGAGGGAGCGTCTGGCCCTGTACCACTGTACTTGGTCTTGTTTGGTTCAAAAGTGCATGTGGCTACCCCCATTTTCACCTCTTGCCTGTGTGACACCAGTGATGGTCTACAAATGGTTGGGTGAAGCACAGTGGGGTGACTGTAGCCCAACAACAACCCTGACCCCCAGAACCTCGTGTTGTGTCAGACTCTTTTCTGACATGGCTGATACCTGAGGTAGATGTTTTTCAAAGAGAAGGCTTCATGTTGGCTCAGAGTCTCAGAGGTTCAATCTGTGGTCGGCTGGGTGAGACAGAGCATTGTGGCACTGAGTGTGTAGTGTGTGGGTGTGGAGATCAGCTGGGTAGGGTAGAACATTGTAGCAGTGGGTAGAGGCAGAGCTGATCATCCTATGATGGGTGGTAGAGAGAAGGGATCACAGATCCGATATAACAGTCATGCCTGCACTGAACTATAGGTGGGCCCATCTCCCACAGCTCCAAGAAAGCGGTTCCACCAACTAGGACCCAAGAATTTCACAGGAGGCAATGGCAGATAGTTCATATACATGCCTGATGACCCGGAAGATGTAAAGTATAACCAGCAGTTCTACAGCATGCCTTCCTTCAAGATAGCATCAAATTGTTCTCTCTCCCTCCATCTCCCTCACCCCACCATGTGTGTGTGTGTGTGTGTGTGTGTGTGTGTGTGTGTGTGTGTGTTACATGAACTTAGCTTTTAGCCTCAGTGTTGTGAGAAGCTCTGTAGACAGGCCCATGTAACAAAGAACCAAGGTATCCTCCTTCTGGGAAGCTTAGAGATGAGCCCTTCGGATGCCATCTTCCAGGTCTAGTCAAACCCTCCAATGGTAGAGCCAGGTCGGAACTTTTACCACAGCGCCATGAGAAAGCAGGAAGATGACCTACTATTCCCTCTCCATTAGCAAACCATGGCTAAGCTCTGGGCATACCTCAGAATCATCATAAGTTCTAGGGACCTTACAGTAACAATTCTACCTTCACAGTAGAAACATCCTCAAACCAGAAATCAAGAAATACAGTGAAACAAAAGGAACCATTTCAGAGAGTGCTAGCAATGTATGAAAAAAAAAAAAAAACCATACAAGGTAATAGGAGAAATTATATGAGGAGCACAGCAGAAGCTTCCTTGAGATGGAGCATCCGAACTGAGATTTAAAGATATGTGATACCTGGCAAAGAGAACTATGGCTAAAGAGAAGAGCAAGAGAGTTAGGAAATGGCCTGGTAGTTTTATATGCTGAGCAAGGAGACAGCTTGTGTGAAATTGTATGAGGTGTTAGAGGGACTGAAGTATGCAAGGCCTCAAAGCCAACAGCTCTCAGGCCAAGGGAACTAGGAAGTCTCCAGGGGGCTCTCAGTAGGGGCAGCCATCTGTTGAACATCTCTAAAGGTTCAGTCAGGCGCTACCACAGGTGAGCGCTACAGTGGGAGCAAGAAAGAACTCCAGCAGTGGGCCTCAGTGCCTTTCTCAGGAGCCAATGGCCACAGCCAGCTGGGGCTAGAAGTAGGGAGAGCCTGCCTTGAGCTGAGCTTGGAGTGTAGATTGGATAATATCACTGAGGAGTTACATGGAGGCAGAGAGAATAAGGAACCAAGGAGCGCTCGGATCTGATTTGTGCTATAAACAACCAGGACAACTGTAGAGCTTGCAAACTTGAGGTACTGAAGGGTGTATCAGATCAAGTGTGAGACTCGGGCCTTAGCCTGGGACAGTGCCAAAGCGACCAAAACCCAGGCTTAGGGGCATCCCCATGGACCAAAGACAATTGTTGTGTCATGTATAAGCTACACTGTGTGATTTGCAAAAAGTGACTATATATATATATATATATATATATATATATATATATATATATATATACATACATACATACATACATACCACTTCTTTGAAACCCACAACAATTCTGGGTTAATCTGGAGAAAGTGTATGTCTTCCTCTTGCAGATAAGGGAAGCTGAGGCTCAAACAAAGGCTATGGTCTGTGTGATATTGCCAGCCGGAAGAAGCCATGCAGGTGCATGGGCACAGAGTTAGGGACAGTGCGGTCATTTGTGTTGTCATTCCCCGAGTGTTTAGCATCCTTGCCCACCAACGCAACTCCACCACTGTGACAACCAGATGACTTCCGAGCCACCACCGCCACCATCTCGCCCCGCCCCATCTGATTCAGCTTCCCATCACTATAACAGAATGTCTAAGATCATTAACATAAGAGAAAAGCTTTGTTCTGGCTCGGGTTTGAAGGCAGCTCATGATCCATTGGCCCTGCTGCTGCTGCTGCTGGCTCGCCTTAAAGCAGCACAACCTGGCAGAAGCCCGTGAGAGAGCAAAACTGATCACACCATCGACCAGCGGCCAAAGGGAAAGAGGGAGAGGCCATGGTTCCATTGCTCATCCATCAACAAACCCCAGGGACCTAAGGACATATCCCTAAGGCCCAACTCCTATGTCCCAGTAATGCCACCCTATGGGCCACCTTGACGGGACATCATATAACCTAACTACAGCATCCTTGGAGGGACGTGCACACATGTGTGCATGCACACATACCACACACATACCCCACCCACATACATGCACCACCACACACACAGACACACATATACACACCACATACCACCTCACACCATACACACACCACATAGACACACACACACATACCACCCCACACCATACACACACCACACACACAAACACACATATACACACCATATACCACCCCACACCATACACACCACACACACAGAGAGAGAGAGAGAGAGAGAGAGAGAGAGAGAGAGAGAGAGAGAGAGAGAGAGAATTCATGTACTCATGGAGTACTTCGCATCAAACACTTCCTGGAGGCTGAAGAAAGGGAAAAGGATCAGCCCTACTATTTAACCTTGAAGACTTGTCAATCAGGTGAGACCTAGAAAGGTTTTGTAGAAAGGGTGGTTCCTAGGCCTGGTACAGGAAATCCTCCCCACTGACAAGAAACAAACAGTTGTCTGCTCCACAAATAGACCGTGCAGAACAGGACTGTGGAACTTCGGGCAAGGTATTAAAATATTCTCATGAGTTGACCAAATTCTAAGCATTCGAGTTGATGAACGGCTTTATTGAATTTTGCGGATAAATATTTAAGCTTTCCGGGGGTTTGTGTAAATCACACCCAGCAGATGCACTTGCTCACAGCGCCATCTCCTGGTAACTTCTAGTGTTGAGCAGACAAATTAAAAAAGGCATCCAGCCCAGAATCCCGGCCTGGTAGAGACAGGGCATTGCTGGGTGGTCCCGCAACAGGAGACCCAGCGCTGACATGAAGGCACCAAGAATCAGAGGCTGCAGAGTGTCTGAGAGGAAAGAACTCTAAAACAGCCTAAGATGAACAAGCAGAGGATGGAGGCTGTAAAGAAGACGCAGCGATTTCTTCTCAAAGTAAACTTGCAATCATGGCATCCTCCAGAGGTCAAACCACCCTCCCTCCCCCTTGCTCCGGAAGGAATCCCAGCAGGCCAGGACGCTGGCAACAGTGTTCACAGTCTCACAGTCTCAGGATGCATTGCTCCACTGGTTATGACACCTGTACCATGACACTTGCCACATAAAGGGTACTGCACAGCTCTTTAAAAATTATGTTGGAGGCAAATATCCAACGGTATCTGTTCTATGTGGTTCCTGGCCTTGAACTGTTAAATTGGTGTACCTGGTTGGGAGTGACTATGGGAACCGTGAGGGGGAGACAAAGAAAGGAGAAGAAGGGAGAGGAGGGAGAGGGAGGGAAGGAGGTAGGAGGTAAAGGAGAGGAGGGAGAGGGAGGGAAGGAGAGGGGAAAGAGGGAAGGAGAGAGGGAGGGAAAGAGGGAAGGAGAGAGGGAGGGAAGAGACTGTTTAAGGAAGGCAAGTGTGGAAAACTATAGAACTAAACAGAAGGCAGAATCCTGGCAGGGAAAAGGGTAGCAGTGACGAGGAGCAGGGAGAAAAGGGAGGAGAAGAATTAGGGGAGAGCTGACCAAAATGAAATATGTATGAAATTCCATACAGAGCCTATTGTTTGTAAGTTAATTAATACGGTAAAAATGTTAAAAAGTAAAATGTTTTTACAAAGAAGGAAAATATACCAACTCTCTACCCAAACGAACTATACAGGAGAAGCATATGTCATGGCATGAAAAGGGTTCAGATTTTACATTGTAAAATTTCAAAGCCAAGTGTGTGAGAGAAGAAAGGGTGGGAAGAACAGATATCACAATATTAATGATGTATCTGTAGTGGACAGAATATTTGACTGTTTTTGTGGTTCTGCTTCTAGATGTTTTCAAATTTTCACTAATGATTATGAATTACTTTTGCTGAGAAGAAAAAAGGATACTACCCCAAGAGTGGATACCTCTCTCCTTCTACCAGCTGCGTTCGGCAAGTCATTTCCTGTGGCTGTACAGTCAGAGCAAAGGAGGCACGGTCACATCGGTCACATGGACAACAATGGCTATGGCGGCAGTTGACAAGGGATTCCCTTAGGGCTGAACACAGAGTGGGTAAAGTGACCAATCCTATGTCTGGTACACAGGAAAAGTGAGTTAATATGAACTATTATTATTCCTAATATTATACTACAATGGTTAACCTTTCCCCAAATACTCAGAACACTGCCTCACGGCCTGAGTAGAAAGATGGAAACGATACCTAGGAAATATCCAATCGCACTAGAGAGTTAGTGGTAAAGTTGGACAGAAGTGATACCCTACAGGCTCCAGTACTAGGTAAGCCACTCTGGCTACAAAGGAAAGAGAGCCACTTGCTCTAACTCAACCCAGGGATAGCCACAGAGGGATTTCACAGAGCCTAGAAGTAGGAACAAAAGCAAGAGGGATCCCCAGAGATCTGAGCAGGATGACCAGGAAGAATCAAGCGTCCCCCCTTCCCCCCACCCTCACCCCCACCCCCCACCCTCACCCCCACCCCCCACCCCTGCCACACAATCCCTCTCTTCTCCCTCTATCATTGCATCTTAAGTGACATTCTCACACTGACTCCCCTGTACAGATCAGCATGCCAGATCAACTTCAATCTCCCCAATCCAGGCTCCCAAGTGGAGAATGAGATCTGACTTGTTGTGCTTCCACACCAGATCACCTCTCCCTCGGCCTCCCATGAGGTCAATTACCACATCAGACCCTCTGGTCCAAGTGAGCTGGCCAAAGGAACTGGGTCATGTGCTATAAAACATGCCACTGACAGTACACATCCAGGACTATGTTTAGGTCTATGCACAGAAGAAGACATTGACCTTTTAGGATGGAAATTTCCAGAACAGAACTTACTGCTTTCTCTTTGCTTTGCAAGGTTTCTTATTCAACCTCATAGACGCATCCTGTGTTTTATTAGTGTTTGATGTTTGACTGTGCTGAAGGAAAGGATTTTTCCCCCATAGGTTTGGTTTCTCAGGAGGCAGATTAATGTCCTTAATTATCTGTTCTAGTAAAGATGCCACATCTGGAGTAGTAGCTGCTGCATGGTTAAGTTTAGAGAACTTCATTGTCGTCTACCGGAATCCATCCGAGTTTGCAGAGGCCTGCATTCTACAGTCATCAAATGAACTACAATCTAACCGGGGCCTCCAGCTCAGCATTCTTTGCAACTGCCAACTTGTACTTTCTTCCATTTCCTTAGCTGACTCTTCACCATGTTGAAGATGCAGGGGCAGATGCAGGAAAGGGAGTGCTTTCCACTTGCGTTTCCCCACTGTGGCAATTCCAACACACAAGACAAGTAACCCTCCAAGCTAGCCATGAAGACTGTCTGCCCATTACACACTCAAGAACTTCAGACATGCCAGCCATGGTAGAGCATTTACTCTTAGCCAGCCTGATCTCCATAGTGATCAGGTGAGGTCCAGGACAGTCTCACCTACATAACAAGATCCTGTTTCAAAAGAAAATGAAAAGGAAAGGGAGGGAAGGAAGGAGGAGGGAGGGAAGGAGAGAAGGAAGGAGGGAGGGAAGGAAGGAAGGAGGGAAGGAGGGAGGGAAGGAGGGAAAAAAGGAGGGAGTGTTAGAGAGAGGGAAGGAGGAAGAAAGGGAGGGAGGGAGGACAGAGAGAAAGAAAGAGAAAGAAGGAAGGAAGGAAGGGAATGGAAGGGAAGGAAGGAAGACAGAAAGAAAGAAAGAAAGAAAGAAAGAAAGAAAGAAAGAAAGAAAGAAAGAAAGAAAGAAAGAAAGAAAGAAAGAAAGAAAGAAAGAAAGAAAGAATCTGATAAGACAACCAGATGGGTCCACACACATCATGAAGCCTCTATGAGTTGTACTGTAACCAGGACTTCTTACCTGGCTCCCTCCAATTAACAGAGGGTCATAAAGACCCTGTCAGCTAAGATTCTTTGTCCACCAATCACTGGAGTACTGGGATTCCCTCTCACTACTCAGCAGGGATCTACTCCTATAGCTGGCTAAGTCTCCTTGAGGAGACAGACTTGCAAATGAAGCCTGGAGGAATCTCTACTTGTGTGCTTGTTTTGATGCTACAAAGACATTCCTTCCCTAGAACTGCATAAAACAAGTTCTTGCCTCCTATTTGAAAACTTGCTCACCTCTGGCAAAAAAAAAAA
Source organism: Apodemus sylvaticus (assembly GCF_947179515.1). Taxonomy (NCBI): domain Eukaryota; kingdom Metazoa; phylum Chordata; class Mammalia; order Rodentia; family Muridae; genus Apodemus; species Apodemus sylvaticus. The sequence goes on along the minus strand of NC_067492.1, from coordinate 39,680,010 downwards.
GGGGGGGGGATGTGGAATGGTCCCTGTCTGTGGTAGCTGATTCATCATCCTATCTCCTTTAACATTTTTTGATTAAGAGACTGGGTAGTCTGATGGTTGTCTTCTGCTTGGGAATTACCATTTTCATAGTCACCTCAACAATTCTCTGAGGTAAGCCTAGTCTGCCATGATGCCACCTGAACTTGGCCCTGGCCTGGTGAGAAACCACTACTGGCCACACATACAGTGATGCTGCTGTCCCTCTCATCAGCAAATACCTTTCCTTTCTAATGAAGACCTCCTCCCACACCTCGGCACAAAGTCACCTGGTGCTGGATTCTGGCCTCACTCTGTGTTCTTCTGTCTTCTTCCCAACAAGTCCATGTAAGTTCCAACATTACCACCATTTACCGTGGAACTTCTTTTTCTATGCCTATAAAAAGTCACCATAGCAGTTGGACCATGCCGTCTCCTGGGTGACTTTGTCCTCACCTCCTCTTCACCTCTTACCTTCTCAACATCACTCTCATCTGTGTAGCCATTTTCTTTTACATTAAAATTCCTTCATTTTAAACAGAGGTGTTTCTGTTGCCCTGGTTAGTTTTAAATGATTCTCCATTCAAATATCCAGATTAAACCTCCCTGAGGGAGGGAGCCATCTGCTCTTCATCTTTGAGGCGTATAACTAAGCACCTGACATTTAGCAAATGCTCAGTAGAAGTTTGATTAATTTACTGGACAATGTTTACATAGAGGATAATTTCTCTCCTTCCACATGTCCGCCATGTGTTTCATGAAAGGCTGTTCTTAACACAAACATAGTGACATACCATCCTGCAAGAAGAGAACTAGGAATCCCCCTATCTGCAGGAGAGAGCCTCTAATCAACTTTTGAAGACAATGAGCTGGCCAATCTTCTTCCATTAGAACTGTGTTTGGAAGTCAGCTTTGGTCCTTAGCAATTCTTAGACTGCTTCCCAGACTATGCCTCCTGTCCATAGTCCAACCACACTATCCACAGCTCCCTCCTCATCTCCATCCCTGTGGCTGGTTTGTGATGCTTCCCTTCAGTCATTTAATCTTGAGCTACAGAAGATGCAAGCCATTTCCTAAGAGGAAGAAACAGAAAGGATGCGAAGATGTCATTGTGATCCAAATCACAAAGTCATGGTGAAGTCAAAACAGAAAATTAGCTTTCTTGATTTCTCCCTGGTCTTTTTTCTTCTGCCCTTCTTTCTGGAATCACCCAAAAATGACTATAGGTCTTTCTCTTCTACACCTAAGAAAATGGAAGCTTTGAGAAATAGCTTTGGTCTGGGCAATATACACTTATTGAGTATTTAGTAATCAGACCTTCTTCTGGATGCAGAGTGGTTAAAGGGAAAGGAAGATAATAGGACTTATAAAGCAGGGGTGGGTGGGGAGGGCTGAGGAACACAGGAGGGAAAGGAAAAGAAAGAGGAAAAGAGGAAACACGCAGCCTCTGCTCTCACACACCTGTAAATTAGAGCTGTGTCTTCCAAAGTGTTTTGAAAACTTTGTACATAAAATATAACACCGAGACCAGAAAAAAGAAATCAGTTTAATTCAGGATACAATACTATATGACCCATGGACCAGTTCCAACTCTCACCCTGTGAGCAGACACAGACAGACAGAGACAACAGAGACAGAGAGAGAGAGAGACCTGTATCTTTTAGAAATTACAGAAAGTCTGGAAAAAAATGACACAGACCCACGTGGCCTCTAAAGCCTGAAACGCTTGCTCTCATTCATAGCAGAAAAGCATGCTGGGAGTAAAAGTCACTTTCTTTAACGCTACAACCAAAGAACCCGAGAGAACAGCTTAAGGGAAGAAGGATTATAGTGGCTCACAGTTTCAGGGGGTTCAGTGAGCATCACAGAGGTAAGGAGTATGTTCTGGAAGCTAGCCTTTAATTCTGGGTGGACAGGAAGTATAGAGTAAAAGAGAGTGATAGACAGAGATAAAATATTTCCAAGCATCCCCTACAGAGACCCATCCTACACCTCCAGACCCCTTTCAAATAGCATTGCCAGCCGGGTACCAAACATTCACTGCATAAGTCTTTTGGGAAGCCCTTCATTTCTACAGTATAACACTGATTCCTAGTCTGACCTTAAGGAATGTGTGACTTGGTGGTAGGCTACATCTACACTCTCAGTGCTTGGAAAGCTAAGGCAAGAGAAGTGCAGTTTAAGCCAGTCTAAGCTATGATGTCATCCCAGGCTAGCAGGGACAACTTGGTGAGACCCTGTCTCAAAGGGAAAAAAAAAGGTGACAAAATAATTTATGAATATCTGAAGACTTTGCATTCTCTGGATGCATTTCCCTGCCATATGCTCAGATACCTCTCTTTGTGGAGCTGGCCTCTAACGTAAAGCCTGAATTGTACTCTCGTGAATCCTGACTCATCCCTTCAGGAACGTTCAGAGCATGACTCCGTCTGGCTGCTGTGCTTTAGGAACCGATGGGAAGAGGAACGGATGCCCTTCCTCTTTGGAGCTGGAATGTAAGGATGTAAGCCTGACAGCACTGGGCTCCATGATGAACATATGGCTCGTGCTAAAGAGGAAAGCAGACTTAGGTCACATGGTCTTCATCCCCAGACTCCCAGCCTAAAGCCTTCCTACAAGCCCGATGAGAGCACTGTCAGGGCCAATCATACCAGTGATCTGAAAGAAATAACCAGGACACCCACCTAAACCATAGATTGTTCTAGAAGCTGATAAATAAACCACAGACCAATAATACTCAAGTCATTCATGTCTAACTAAAGTCCTGCACTCCTTGGCCAAGAGCTCTTGAGCCATCCTCCCTATAGGCTCCTACACCCACCATTCTACGCTCAGCTCCTTTGACTGACTACGTTAGATTCCATAGTACACCGTGTGCTCCTCTGTCTGTGACTAGCTGACCACTTAGGAATGTCCTCCACATTCATCCACGATATTGAAAGGGACCAGATTTCCTTCTTTTAACCGGTGAGTACTGTTTTATCTTGTGTATCTCACACTTTCTTTAACCATTAATGTGCTAGTGACCATATGAGTTGATGTCATGTGGTCATCATGGCAAATGCTATAAGGTGAAAATGCAGCTATCTTCCCCCACACTCTGATTTGACTTCCTTTAGAAATGTACTCAGCAGTGCAATTACTAGCTCCTATAATGAGCTTTTTAAGGAGCTACTATATTGTGCATACATATAGAAGTTAACAAGCCGGGCAGTGGTGGCGCACGCCTGTAATCCCAGCACTTGGGAGGCAGAGGCAGGCGGATTTCTGAGTTCGAGGCCAGCCTGGTCTACAGAGTGAGTTCCAGGATAGTCAGGGCTACACAGAGAAACCCTGTCTCGAAAAGCCAAAAAAGAAAAAAAGAAAAAAGAAAAAGAAAAAGAAGAAGTTAACAAAATGCAAAACATACGCCAGTAGAGAAAACAAAGACAAAAATTGATTCTAGGAGAAATTACATTATTATTATATGCAAATGAAGCTCTAAGAAAAGGCATAAATTATGTCAGAAATTTTTAATGAGTCATTACTACCAATCCTACATTGAAACAATCATTAAAGGTCATTATGAATAATTTTATGCCAATAAATTTAAGATTAATTCAATTAAAATGAACAAAATCCAACATTTGAAGAGATATGGCAGAATGCTGGATAGTCTTAAGCATTTATTTCCAGGTGATTTACAGATGGAGCCTTTAGCTCAAACTGTAAAATGAAGGAGAATGAGTAGCCTCTGTGTACTTGATGTACACATTGACTGTGCAGACTTTTTAAATTAATTTATTTCTTTTATGTGGATGAGTACACTGTAGCTGTCTCCCAACATACTAGAAGAGGGCATCAGATCCCATTACAGATGATTGTGGGCCACCACGTTGTTGCTGGGAATTGAGCTCAGCCAGTGCTCTTAACTGCTGAGCCATCTCTCCATCCCTGGTACAAATACTTTTAATGGTCATATTTATTAACCCTAAGTGCCTTTATCAGAACATATGTCCCATGATTTGCCACACACTGACTGGTTCACTAATTACATTTCCTTTACAGACCCTTAACGTATTTGTGTTTGTAACCCATGAACAAATTAAAAAGCATTCAAGAATGTCCTAATTCAAAGGGTAGCACTAAAAAGTGGTCTATCTATCTAATGCTGTTTTTCTAAACATATCAAATTGGCTCACTCCATAAGTACCTCCAAAGGAAACTTTTTGTCTTAGAGTTTTAAGGTCTGCTGTCACTGAAATGTATAATCAGACACGTCTGCATGCCTATAGGCCCCTCTCCAATATAGCGCAAAAGTAGCCAAATTACTCTGATCTGAAATAATAGACTACTGGATTTCCCTCATTTCTGACATCAGCTACAAATTTGTGGAGATTCTCAACTCTGCTCATTTCAATAACTCTCCAGAAGGACATGCAGCAGTTGCTGAAATTATTATTATGGCTTTGGTTACTAAAGGATACTAGAGAGTACAAGGTTCCCATTGTTCTCTGCTCTGGAGTCAATATGCTAAAAGGATTGCTACCCTAGCCTCAGAATTTTCATTGCGGCCTTATTACCTAAGCATGATAGATTGACTGACTGCTTGCCCAAGTGGTTGCACTCAGCCTCATGTCAACTGATACCACATGACCCAAACTTAAGCTATAAAATCAATCATGGATGACCTTTCTGATGTGTCTATTGAGTATTCTTGACCCTAGCCTAAGATTCAACATGGGCAGCACCCACTTAAAACAAAGAAACTTCTATCGGGTTTAACACAAACTACTTCTCAGAAGGAAAGCAAAGCATCTCTTTGGTCAAGGTCAAATTCCTTACTACCACCCAGTACCAACATGTCAATGGTAGTCACATAATTCAGGTTCTCTAGCATCAGTTCCATCTGTCCATTTGTATGTAGAAAAGGACATACATACACCAAGGGACTATAAAACCTAGCAACCAAAAACACAGAGTAATACCATCCAACCCTGTGTTCCACAGACTTGGCCAAGACTGCACCCTTGGACAGTCTCACTTGAAAGCCCGGCTGAATCGCTGATGCAATTTCAGGGAAATAAAGAGGTTAAAAGACACAGAAAGCTCACCCTTCCTCTCCCTAGTAAATACAGCTCGGTACCTCTCTCTTCACCCCAGCAATTTATGCTGAGACCTGAAGAGATTTCTTTGCTATGCAATAAGCAGCCTGATGCCTTTGTTTTGAGGCTCACGCCTTTCAAAGGGAAAAAAATAGTAATAATAATTTCACATGTCTCTTCTATTTAAGTTGCTTGACAACCAGACTATCCAACCACAATGAGATCGTGGGTGTCATAGAAACAGGCCTTAGGATTTTTCATAATATGAGCCACACAATATCCTTCAGTAAAGTGGCCATTCACCTTATAAACAGCCGACTTAAAAAAAAATCCATATTTGTCAATGGTTACATATGCTCTGAGAATCCTATTATAAGACTCTTTGGACAGCAAATTCACTTTGTGAATTTAAAATATAATTTACTTGTAGGGTTTCTGGAGCATGGCACAATACAGAGAAAGATATACTTTGCTGATTTCCTTAACAAGTGGATTTGGTTTTCCTTTTTCATAAATGAAACAATAGTAACATTTAGTCCAGACTGCTTCAGAGTTACCACAGACTGGGGTTAATTGCCTCCGGGTTTGCCAGAGTATCTTATATACATATAAATAATTGTTTATTGAATTGGATTTGTGCATGCTTTTTACTATACATCATGGTTAGGCTCCAAGAACTGGAGATAAGAGATTAATGTGCCCGAGGAGCTTAAAATGAGTCCAGTTGCTCGATATCTAGGGATCTATGTGAGAGAATGCCTGTCCCTACCATGTGCTCTGTTGAGGGGAAGCACATTTGATCAGCACTGATAACACAATGGAACGAGTCACAGAGTCTCTGTCACTCTTTTTTCAAATCCGTGGTTACATATATATTCATCTTGTCAGATGGCTATATAAATAGATGAGGTAAAACAACACAGCATTTGTTGTACTTCAATTACTTTCTTGTATAATGTCAAGAAGTAAACGCTAACAAACCATAACTTTCCTTGACATTTCCTCCCTCAAGTGACCAATGATGGATTTGCCTTTAAAAAGCATTCATCATTTTAAAGAAGGCTAGAGACAGTAGATTTCTTTGTGTTATTTTTTCCCCATCTTTTTTAAAGCCAGTAGTTAAATTGAAAAGCCCAGCTCTCCTGCAGATGGAAAGCAAACCTGGTTGATAAGATTACATGTTTCTAATCCTGGGGGAATGTTTGAAGTCATCCAAGTAGAGAGGGCATTTGCTGTCATAAATGGTCCAGAGATGGAACTGAATTCCCAAAGAGGCAAAAGGCCACCCTCACCATCACGCCCACCCCGTTTCCCCTGTCTCTAACCCCCATTTCCATTAAACAGCATACACTTTGCTTAGCAAATCTTTTCATGTGGCCAGATCTGACATCCCGGCTCAACTGTTAACAGCGCTGGCATCTGAGTCTGAGGGACATAGTTTCAAATATCATCTCAGCCATTTATCAGCTCTGTGACCTTGCTCAAATTACTTAAGTTCTCTAAATCTGTTACTTTGTCTGTAAACTAGTGACAATAAAATCTAATTCACAGTATTCCTGCAAATGATAAAATTAAATGGCTTGGTAAAAGGGCTCAGTATAGAAACTCTGTTAAAAAATAATAATAATGATACTGTTATCAAGTATAGTGTAAGCCCATAAAGACCAGGTCACTGCCAGATGTTGTCACTACTAGGAGTCTTCAAACCAAGCACAAAACTTGCTCTCTAGACATTCACTATTTGGAGAATGAATTAATGTACAAATACTGTTAGTCTAACTTATCATCTGTCTTAGATACTAGGAATCAATGTACCAAAATAGTAATTTTTGACACCACTTACTGAGCTAAGGTATAAGGTACCAAGATGAAGTACCTCTGGTCCCATGTATGCTGAATCATCTACCTGTCACAGATAGACTTATTATCATCATCATTTTGTAAATGAAGAAACTGAGGCACAGAAAGGTTAACTAACTTGTCATGACTCACACGGAGTAGGGCATTACTGTGTATTGCCCAAGAAAGAAATTATGCAGATAATAACAATAATACATTTATACTATATAATTAATCAGACATTTATAAAGATGCCCATCACAATAGTTTTCCTTTATCTGGCATTTGCAGCAACCCTAAGAGAAACACAATTACTCTCATTTTCCAGAAAGAACTTAAAGTATGAGTTAGTCAAAACAAATTATCTAACATGTACATAGTTGGAAAGTAGTCAGCTAGGATTCAAACTCAGGACTCAAACTGCCTGATTGTAAAGTCATGTTTTTGTTTTGTTTTGGTTTCTCTGGCTACACTGGAGCTCAGTCTTGTAGTCCAGGCTGGCCTTGAATCAGAGATCCACCTATCTCTGCCTCCCAAGTGCAAGGCATGTGCTGCCACACCCAGCAAAAGTCCTGGCTTTTTAATGTTCTGTGTTCTAACATAGGATCATTTGAGGATGAGCCTTGCATTTTCTCATGTCTATGGTGCTCAGTGTGGTAGGGTTGACACATGTATGCTTCCTTTCCCCCTGGACAGGCATGTAGACTACGTTTCCCTGGACACACATGTAGACTACAGCTCCCTTAGAAGCTGACTAATTATCTCAAGATTGATTTCCAGCCAATGTTTAGAAAACAAAATGTTTTTACTCCCAGATCTAGCCCCTAGACATGGTCCCCAGCCATCTCTTCATGTTCCATTTATTTCTTAGCATACAGAAAAGCATGATCAGTCTTTAAGATAGGTAGTTCCGTAGATCACACACCGGGGACTAAATCCAGCCTCCTCTTCCCTTTGTGAACAGTGCCTTCTTTGAACTCAGCCACACTTATCATCCACATGTGTGCTTTGCTGTTTTCACAGTGTAATGCCATCAAGTACATGTGATAGACAAGATAATCCACAAAGAAGAAACTACTGGTTATCTAACACAACCCTAGTCCCAATTATAATCTTTGCTCTAGGGGATGGTGAGAACCACAAGAGTGAAGGAGCCTGGGTACCTGAGAGAGTCCGTTATGGACAGCTTCTCTGTCAATATGAATACCTGCCTTAGGTAGCTGCTGAGCAAATAAATAAATAAATAAAACCTAAATGTTGCACTATTATGTTCCATGGTATATTTGTTAAAACTGCCGACCTAGTATAGCTTCTTCACAAGACCCTCAGTTAGGTAGAAATTCCTTTCACGCCCACTAAAACTTACCTCTTTTTGCATCCCCCAAATAATTCCTGTTTCGCCTCACTGCTTCTTCATACCACACAGCCTCACTTCTCACCACCAGTCTTTGAGAAGGAGCTGCTTCCTCCCTTCCTCGAGAACACAATGACGTTGGCACGCTGGCATGAATATCTTCCCCCAAGATCCCTAATTATCGGCAATCTCTTGAGGGCTTTGTTAAGTTTGAGGTTTCAAAACTTGAAAAAAAAAAGGAAGGAAAGAAAGAATTACAGTAGTTATCCAATAATTCTGACTATGCTGAGAAATAAGATTCTGCCAAGCACAGGGGGGAAATGTATTTTGATTCATATGTCCATACAGGGAATGCAATAAAGCACAGACCTTTCAGAAGGGAAGAGAAAAGTCCTTAGCAAAGGGAAGGAAGAGCCAGGAGCAGATTACTAACCGCTGCGGGGTTCACTGTTGCAAAGCCCCCTTTTTCTATCCCTAGGCCACGTTTTTTTAATGTCTCCGTGAGCTCAGTTTGCAGGGACTATCAATCACAGGAAACCACTGACGTTGTAAAACTGCTTTTTAAGATATACAGAGTTATCAAAGCCAAAGTTGTCTGAAGAATAAAAATCTTCAAAGATTGTATATTTTCAAAAGTATCTATTTGATACACCAAGCTGAGTGATGGCCAGCTGTCCCTGTTCTGGAACTGCTTGACAGAATACATGAATGCGACTCAGTGGAAGGCATTAAATACAGGAAACAAAAGCATCCTATGAGGATTGCCAGTGTTGCTGTGCTGTGACCTTAATGACTGTGTGCTCTAAAAACTCATATGCTAAAATCTTAATATCCAATGTGATAGATATTATCATGAGCAGGAGCTTTAAGGAAGTACACACATAACCTCTACCCGATTACAACACATGCCCACATGAGAAAAAACACCCACCATCACTCCAAAAAATAAAAAAAAAACCACTTGCCATGTGGACACACAGACAGAAGTTAGACACATGTGACCCGGAAGATCCAAGCATGCCAACAACACCCTGATGGCAGAATTCCATCCCCTGAGAACATAGAAATAGATTTCTCTTATTTATAAGTCTCTTGGGCTATAGTAATTTGTTATAGTATCACAAATGGACAAAGACAGGCTCTTGCATTTGTGGGAAAGAGAGTTCACATTATTGCTGAGGCACCAGTAATGGGAAGATTAGAATCAAATTGGAGTAGGATGTTGATTTTGAAGACACATCATATATATATATATATATATAAAAATATGACTTCACATATAGTTATATGAATACGAAGTGAATTCTGCTGGCATAACCTAGAACTTTCAGGAATTTGCAACTTCTTCTAAGTGGTTGAAGAAAGCCACCACAAAGAAATGGACTATGACCACCAAAGAAAGACATCTCTAACAATCATTCTTTGTAGGAATGGGGAAGACAGGCTCTCTCTCAGAGATCCACCTGCCTCTGCCTTCCTGAATGCTGGGGTTGAAGGAGTATGCTACCACACGTGGCCTCTGACAATCATTCTGATATTCAACAAATATGGACGTAGTATATATCAAGGTAATCACCATTCCTTATACTCAAAACACACAAGAGACATAAACAAAGTGATATCTTTATGAGAATCATCTTCTGGTAAAAACAGACAATAAGCAAACCAATGCATTACAGATATTGAAACAGTGCTAGTACACAGAGCACAGTCTTGTGACAATCAAACTAGAATTCAACCCAAGTAAGATGGCAAACACCTGTTATCCCAGCACTCAGAAACTAAGGCAGGAGAATCACAAGTTCAAAGTCAGACTGGGCTACATAGCTAGACCTGTTTCAAAACAATAAAATTCAATAAGAAGCTACATAGAAATCCTGGAAGATGGGGTAGCTAGAAAGATAACTTAGCCAGTAAAATGCTTGTGTACAAATATGAGGGCCTGCATTCAGTCTCCAGCACCTACATAAGAATGCCAGGCACCATGGTATATCCTTGTAATCTCAGTAGCAAAGGGTGTAAATTAGTAGAGCCCTGTGGCTTGCAGTCCAGCCTGACCCTGTCTTTAAAAAAACTAAGGCCTGTGTAGTTCAGCGGTAGTATGATTGCCTAGAAGGACGGACCCCAAGGCTGGCTAGCATTGCCTTGTGTGTGTGTGTGTGTGTGTGTGTGTGTGCGCGTGTGTGCGTGTGTGTGTGCGTGTGTGTGTGTGTGTGTGTGTGTGTGTGTCTGTGTGTCTGTGTTTCTCTGTATGTGTATGTACATGTGAATGTAAATGTATGCATGTTGAAATGTCCCCCAGCCTCCACGGAGCTGAAGAAGAGCAGTCAGTGCTGACAGAAAGCTTGCTTGGCGGGGTGGGCACTGGCCTAATCACTCTACTTGTTTTGACTGTTTTAATCCTCAAAAGACTTCTGTGTGGTTGGTATTCCATTTTCCAAATTTAGAAACTGTGCTACAACACTGCAATAATCAGCAAGAACAGCAAAAGAAGAGAGCTCTCGGCTCATTTCCTAGGATTAGGGTAGCCGATATGAGCAGCAGAACACTGCAAACAAGAGAGCTACGTGCCAGAGTCACTTACAAAAAATCCTAAACTGGGTATTAGTAAGCCAAATCCAGGAATAAACAAAATCGTTAGCATTATACCAAATAAGGCTTATCCCAGGAATGTGAGGTTACTTCATTGAAAATCGACCAACATAATTCATTGTACTCATTGAGCATGTTAGTAAATGCAGGGGAGAAAGAACTCTTTTTTTTTATTATTCGATATATTTTTTATTTAAATTTCAAATGATTTCCCCTTTTCTAGACCCCCACTCCCCGAAAGGCCCATCAGCCCCCTTCCCTCCCCGTTTTCCCATCCAGCCCTTCCCACTTCCCTGTTCTGGTTTTGCCCTATACTGCTTCACTGAGTCAAGAAAGAACTCTTAATAACTTGGAATAGAAAGAAAGTTCCTTTGAATTGGAAAAGTTCCCTGTAGAAAGTTTATAATAAATATCACATTTAGGGCAAAGACATTACATACATATGAAAGAGTTACATACATGCAAGGGCATTACATATATGTGAAGGCATTGCACATATGGATGATATCACATAGATGTGAAGGTCTTATGTACGTGTGAGGATATGGTATATATGTGAAGACATTACATGCATGTGAATGCATTACATGCATGTAAAGGCATTATATACTTGTGAAGGCATTACATATATATGAAGGCATTACATGCATGTGAAGGTATCACACACATGGGAAGGCATCACACACATGGGAAGGCATCACACACATGGGAAGGCAATACACACATGGGAAGGCATCACACACATGGGAAGGCATCACACACATGGGAAGGTATTATATACATGTGAAGGTATCACACCTATGTGAAGGTATTGCATGCATGTGAAGGTGTCATACACCTGTGAAAGCACTACACACATGTGAACATATTGCATACATGTGAAGGTATTACATCCATGTGAAGGTATTACATACATGTGAAGGTATTACATACATGTGACAATGTTAAGGGGGGAAATGTCTGTCACTCCCTTATACTTCATATCACTGCAAGCTCTGCTAGTACAATATGAAACCAAAACTTTAATATAACGTACAGAAGAGAATTAGAAGCAAGTTGCAAAATGGGAGAAAATATTTATAAAAAATATATCTGCCATTGAAATACTAATCAAGCCTGACCATGTTTAACTTCTGGGATCAGACAAGCTTGGGAGTACAGTGTGGCCACAGCCAGTGAAATAGATGATGATTTATCACCATTGAGACATGTTCAAGATATTAATCACAAAAAAATTCTATTCAAACAAAATTAGCATGAACATGACTGCATTTCATTTTGTTGTGTTCATACAGTCTTGGAAGAACTATCGCTTTTAGAAAGCAAAGAAAAGGGAGAAGGGCAGAGAGGTTAGTTCAGTAGTACTGACCCTAGAGCACCAAAAACTAAAACAATCAGATACTACTGCACACCTCTTAAAATACTCCAACTCCAAAATATATCACCACCAAACACTGGCAAAGTGTTATAATAGAAACATTACTGATTAGAATGAAAACTGACTCATCCACTTTAGAGGAAGAACTTGGTCATTTATTAAAAAACAAACAAACAAAAAAACCCCTACATATTCTTACCATATAATCCAGCTATCTGTGGACTAAAAATTTATTTCTACACTGAGACCTACACATGCATGTTTGTTGTGGCTGTATTTTTCACTGCTCAAACTCAGAAGCAATCAACATGGCCCTCAGTGGATACACAGACTGATGGATAAGCTATAGTACATCTAGACAAAGGAACACTGTCGGGACTGAAAACAAATGGGCTACCAAACCACAGAAAGGCACAGACAAGCCCTGAATGCAGGACAGCAAGTAAGGACAGAGCCAATCTGAAGACTAGAAGGTGTATGATCTCAGCTGAAGACTAGACAGGGTCTAACCTCAGCCAGGACACACTCAGCAAAAGATAGAACTGGAAACAGTAGAAAGATTTATGCCGAGGGCAGTGGAAGGGTGTAGGGCAGAGCCCAGAAGACTTTGAGGACAGTAAAACTACTCTGTATGTTTCCACCGAGTGACACATGTCACTACAGGTTGGACTAAACCAAAGGAACATACAAAGTGCACCATACTACAAAGTATAGACTTAGTGTGATAATATATAAACTTAGTGTGATAATATATAGAGAGATTTAGTGTGATGATATATCAGTATGCCACTCGAGGCCAGAAGCTATGCAGTGTGGAAGCAGGGAAGTGGGCAAGCTCAACTATTGCGATCAATAAAATCCACTTGAGCATAACTAGGGCAAAACACACTTACTCATGATATATAATTATCAGTGTAGGAAATTCAAGAGAATTAACAATTTATTTCTTAAAACTATTAAGAAAATTTAATAATGATACTTAAGATACAGGGCCAATGAGACGGCTTGGTGGTTCTTGACACCAAGACTGACCATCAGAACTTGATTGAATGGACCCAAGTAATAGAAGGAGAAAACCAACTCCTATAAGCCATCCTCTGACTGCCACAGACACACACACACACACACACACACACAATGTAATTTTGAAATTTTAGCTAGAGATATTTGATGCATGGTGAATCTAAAAGCACTAGTTCTCCCAAGACTGTATGAACACAACAAAATGAAACGCAGTCATTTTCATGCTAATTTTGTTTGAATAGAAATTTTTTTGCGATTAATATCATGAACATGTCTCAATGGCAATAAATCATTAAGATGAAACTCATTCGGAAAATAGCCAAAATATGTGAGTAGGCAGCTCAGAAGGAAATGGAAATGAACAGGTCTCATTAATAGTCAGACAAATTAATATCAAAGCAAAACCGAATATTTCTGTGAGCATCCAAACTGAAAAAGTCAAGTCCGGGCAGGATGTAGGCTAAGGAATGGAAAATAAATCAGCAGGTTTGTGTA